>NW_025765336.1:3849693-3894693 GCF_003918875.1 Haliotis rubra
GCTACAACTGTCCCCACACCAATATTATAATGTTCCCTCCCTACCAAGCACTAGTCAGCCTCTATACTTTACCCTACCACCCATCCCATCCTATGATGCAGAAACCCTTTTTACTTTTAATAGTCTTTTGTTTCTATCAGAGTGATCTATATTTTTAGACAAAGCGTTAGTCTAACCAAGCACATGCATCCCGACGCAATATTTCATTTGCATTTGCATTGAATCTCCACTTAGCATTAAACGCGCACTAAAAATACATGTCGACCCTCTACCAAGCATTAAAAACGCACTTCGAATATATATGCACCCCTCCACCAACCATTATAAAAACGCACTGAAAATATATGTCGACCCATCTACCAAATAATTAAAAAACGCACTTAAAATATACGTCCACCACTCCACCAACCATTAAAAAACGCACTGAACATATATGTCGACCCCTCTACCAAACATTAAAAACGCACTTAAAATATATGTCCACCCCTCTACCAAACATAAAAACGCACTTAAAATATATATCCACCTCTCTACCAAGCGTTAAAAAACGCACTTAAATCACCATCCCTCTACCAAGCATTAAAGAATGCAGTGTCCATCCCTTGCTTTCATAAAGGTCCCGCTATTATTAATAAATGAATGATACGCTAATAAGTGTTTGATGCCATTAACTAATGATGCATTAAGGATTTAATGTATCATTAGGGTTTAATGTTGACATTAGACCAATGAAGCAATGGTACAACTGGATCCTGTTCTTTGGCGAATTACTTTTCAAACACTTCGTTACACTTTGTTCAGTTTTAATTCGTTTGATCCATCATTCTTCAACAGTAACTTTACAACCTTCAAACTCGGGAACGCGTCAGAAAGGAACAGCTAGATGCACCTGCAAAGAGCCACTGTTTCCCACGGGTATATATGCATAAGTACTGAAACTCCCCACACTGCTTTACCTCATCCGCTCTGCACTCGCCAGCAGAGCACCGGGAAGCCGGGGGTAGACACACTTTGCCAAATGTGAAATTCTTATCTCCGTAAACAGCTTGTTTCCATGGTTACTGATGACGTCAAAGTTAAAGCCAACCTTGTGTTCCGATTGATCTTTACCTTGGCAACCGTTTCTTGAGATGTTTGTACCATTAACGTCTGCTCTTTTGTCTTTCAAACAGGTAGTTTGAGACGGGATGTTAAGTCACTCCCATATCGCTGGGAAATGATCCAGTATAATTTCCATGCTTCTTCCACCACGAGCCCTGACTAAGCATAGTAAAACCAAATTGTTGAGTCTCTTGGCAGAAGTTTAAAGAATTCAGGGGGAAATGTAGTCTGTAACTCTAAATGCTTGATACAGCCATGAGAAAGTAAACTGTGAAAACGATATGTTTAACAAACGCGATTCCAGCAAAATTAGAATTTATGGCAATTTTTGAAATTCTAGAGGGAGAATTGTTTTTCCATGTGTATTAAGCCTGAGCAGTCAAGATTCCGTTTCCTTAAAGTTAATCTATGTTAATATCAATTATCAAATATTAATTGTAAGTGGGAGCCACTGATACCCCCCTGCCCACACACTGACAGAACTACCATTGTGGAAAACTCCAGGCGCTGCCTTTTAAATCAGGGCCCCGCTTCACAAAACGATCGTAGCGCTACGACTGACTAAGTGAATTTAGTTTTACGCCGCACTCAGCAATATTCCAGCTATATCTGTAAATAATCGAGTCTGGTCCAGACAATCCAGTGATCAACATCATGAGCATCGATCTACACAATTGGGAACCGATGACATGTGTCAACCAAGTCAGCGAGCCCGTCAGTCCCCTCTTACGACAACCATAGGTTACAGAAGATCAATTCTAACCCAGAACTTCACGGGTCCGTAGCGCTACGACTATCGTAAGTCTATGTGTAAGTGTGTATGCGTGCCTGCGTGCGTGAAGGTGAGGGGTGCCTGTATAGATGCAGACTGATGCACGTATCTTGCTAACGAACTATACATGCCTGAGTTTAACATAGATACACCAGTCAAACACAGTGTACTGACTCCGAGCCGACCAAGGCCTAGATTTTCGAAGCTCTCTTAGCTCTAAGAGAGTCGTAAGTTAATGTTAATGTATGGTACTTACGACTATCTTAGCGTTAAGAGAGCTTCGAAAGTCGAGGCCCTGGCTTGTCTGATTCCCGTTATACCAAACGCAAGGCAGGGAAACAATAATTATCGTCCTCAGTATGACACGGTCGGAGATTGTACCGCCACCCACGAGATATATAAACCAACTTCTACCACCACTGAAATTACGTCCACATGATAACATGTACACCTGATAAAATACTTCGAATTCAATGATAAAGCATGCAACTTTATGGACAATAACTTCTTGTTTATTGAATAGAGCGACGTTTCGGTGTAGATTCTTACATCGTTTTCACGCTAAAGCCTATTTTCGCTTGACAACGGTGTAAGACACTCTGTGCAATAAACAAGAAGTTGTTATCCATAAAGTTATAAACTTTATTATTGACTTCTCGAATGCCGATCAAACAATTACTTCGAATTGCATAACTTTATTAGTTGTGACTGGCTTTGGGTGAGAGAGTGAGTTTAGTTTTACGCCGCACTCAGCAATATTCCAGCTATGTGGCGGCGGTCTGTAAATAATCGAGTCTGGACCAGACAATCCAGTAATCAACAGCATGAGCACCGATCTGCGCAACTGGGAACCGATGGCATGTGTCAACCAAGTCAGCGAGCCTGACCACCCGATCCTGTTAGTCGCCTCTTAGGTCAAGCATGGGTTACTGAAGATCCATATTCTAACTCGGACCTTCACGGGTCGACTGGCTTAGGAATAAGCTTAAGTGTCACATGATATAGACATAAAACAGACTGAATTCTTATCTGGATTTCCATGTTTGATAGGTATAGTTCGCCTTGACATGAAGTGCTTTTGTAAACATGTCTGGCTGATGTCTGGCTGAGGTATGGTGTGTACATTGATAACGTAGAGAGCATAGAGAACAGCTCGGTATGAACGAGAAGTTAATAAATGAAGCAGGCGATGTGACATGGGTCTGTGGCTAGTGGTTTAACATCGATCCGTGTATCGGTTTGGGTGATAATTGTCACAAACACGTTTAACATTTGTTATATTTGGGATTACACTTTCTTAGTAAAGTCAGATTCTAGTACTTTTGTTGGGTTGAGTCCCATCCGGGATTCGAACCCACACCCTCAGAGTCAGGCACCTAATCGCCAGCACATAAAATCATCCACCTCGGCTTCCGTTTTCGGAATGGCATAGTGTATTCACAAACTCATTTGTTTGTTGTTTGTTTGTTTGTTTGCGTCAAATTCAGCAGAATTCAGCTATATAACGGTAATCTGTAAATAGTCAGGTCTGGGCCAGACAACCCAGTGATTAACATCATGAGCATCGATAAACACAAGATGACGTGTCAACATCGTCAGTGAACTTGCCACTAGACCCCATTAGTCGCTAGAGCTGTGACGATATATCGTAGTATCGATAATCGTGATACTTTATCTCACGATAAATATATCGATACTTTTTTCGTATCGTGATATGTATCGTTGACCTTAAAATTATTAGTTTTCACCAGAAATTGGCGGTTATGTCAAAATTTACACTGTTACATTTTGAAAGAAAAATAACTAAAGACAGAATATCGTGATATGCATCGAATCGAATCGTATCGTTCCAAGATATCGCAATACGTATCGTATCGTGATATTTCTGTATCGTCACACCTCTATTAGTCGCCTCTTACAACAAGCTTGGGTTGCTGGACACTAATTCTAACACAGATCTTCACAAGTCTGTGAAAAGAAACTGAGCATAACTGGCTAGCTATTCTGGAAACGTTCGTAGTCCTACGAACTTCGTAAGCCCATTCTTAACACATTGGCTACGATCAAAGTTAAGAATTCTTAGGGCTACGAACGTATCAAGAATAAGGCCCCTGGCTAGCTATTCTCGAAACGTTCGTAGCCCTACGAACTTCTTAAGCCCATTCTTAACACATTGGCTACGATCAAAGTTAAGAATTCTTAGTACTACGAACCTTTCGAGAATATTCTCGAAACGTTCGTAGCCCTAAGATATCTTAACTTTGATCGTAGCCAATGTGTTAAGAATGGGCTTAAGAAGTTCGTAGGGCTACGAACGTTTCGAGAATAAGGGCCCTGGTGTTAAAGCTTTCTGATATTTACAGGTTTTGAATAGTCCAAGGAAGGCCCGCATGAAATACGCTTGTTTACAAACATGAGCAAGGAAGTTTATCTCTCTGAACTACGTCAATTTAAAACTCTTTTTGTCTTAGAAAAAAAGAAACATCGAATAATATCACAAAACACCTTTAAGCAAATTACTAACAGGGCTTTTTCACAATGATATTAAACCTTGACCCACACACGTGTGGGTTCGTATAGCACGTACAAATCGTCCACGTACATATACATTTGTAGTGCTTATGTTGACCGGTTTTTAAACCCATCCCCTGTGTTCTGTGTAAGTACTGGACAAGTCTGTTAAAGTGCGCAGTAGTCTTGACAGTGCACTTTACGTTTACAAGTACAAAGTAGCAATTATGTTGAATTAGGTTTCCTGCACTATGGATGTTTGTTATCACTTTGTCCGGGGCAACGAGTATATAAGAGCTAAACGTCAGGTCAGAAAGTTAAACTTGATCCAAGGGCTAAACTGACGCACAAAAGAAAATCCTGGGGCTTTGGGATTATTTTCCAAACAACAACGCAAATATTGTGAAAAATGTTTTGATTGTGACTTACAAGTCTAAAATATTGTGAACGTGTTGCCAAAGGTCAGTTTATCCCTGTGGGATAGCAGTACTGAACCGGCCTCAGCCACAGCCATAACCACGCCACAGTCACATGCCACACGCCATAGCCACACTCCACACGCACTTATGCATGCGCACGCACACGTGCACACACAGAGTACATAGAAAGCTCTCAGCTGCATGGGAAATATACAAACCAAGCTGCTTCTGAGGCAGTAGAAAGTGAATTTCATATTTGCATCTCATCCTACCGGGTACCCATTCACTGCTGGATGAATACAACATAATGTATAGTTTTATGATGGAACGATTAAAAAAATCCTCGTATTATTAGAGCAAAACTTACGGCGATCGATTAAATTGTCAAGTAGGTTTTCTATTCAAACTCTGAACATCTGTACATTCTCTGCACCGGAAATACAAAAAAAATTCCCGTTAGTGCAAAGAAGCCATGGCAAAAAAAAGTTCCCCATTAGTGCAAAGAAGCCATGGCGTTTCCTCAGTGAACACATGTCAAGATATATGTGCTCTGAAGTAAATGAGTTCAAGATTCAGATAAATATATATAGAACGTTCTTTGTGTATCAGTAGCCATGAATTAAAGATGCCATGTGGTAGGTTTCTCTCACCGAGCAGACATATTTATCTTTTTCCTGTTAACGTTTATCAAAACACATTCCTCACGAGGCTCTCCAGTTCGGTATATATACTGAACAGCATTGAAAACGCACCAGTAAGAAATCTTGAAATATCACAAAAACGACTTAAGCAATACCAATTTTATTTAGACTGACTGACTGAGTGAGTTTGGTTTTACGCCGCCTTTAGCAATATTCCAGCAACATCACGGCGGGGGACACCAGAAATGGGCTTTACACGTTGTACCCATGTGGGGATTCGAACCCGGGTCTTCGGCGTGACGAGCCAACGCTTTAACCATTAGGCTACCCCACCGCCCCAATTTTATTTAGAACTGGATTAGAAGGATTATTAAGAAAGACAACAAAGGGCAAAACATACCACACAACGATTACATTTACGTCATCAGTGTATGGAAGACACATGGGGTCAAAAGGAAAAGTCAATGTCGGGTATGTCCGCCATTGGCAGCAACACATGCCATGCAATGTCTTCTCACTAATCCAGTAAGTCTTTGAATAGTATTTTGGGGAATAGCATTCCACACCTGACGCAGTTCATCTTAAAGATTTCGGCGAACAGTATGGCGATTTTGGCGGTGTCGTTACACGATGTTGACCCGGACGTATTCGATCTCTGGTGGTTCCTGCCTGCTGGTATCTGATATGTGGTCTGAGGATGGTTGAATCAGAGACCATATAGAATAATCTATTCTATTGTCTCTGGTTGAATCAGAGACCATATAGAATAATCTATTCTATGGTCTCTGGTTGAATCAGAGACCATATAGAATAATCTATTCCATATGGTCTCTGGTTGAATCAGAGACCATATAGAATAATCTATTCTATGGTCTCTGGTTGAATCAGAGACCATATAGAGTAATTCTATTCTGGTTGAATGGAATAATCTTTTATGGTCTCTGGTTGAATCAGAGACCATGTAGAATAATCTATTCTATGGTCTCTGGTTGAATCAGAGACCATATAGAATAATCTATTTTATGGTCTCTGGTTGAATCAGAGACCATGTAGAATAATCTATTCTATGGTCTCTGGTTGAATCACAGACAATATAGAATAATATATTCTATGGTCTCTGGTTGAATCCTGGCATTGAAGCCGCTGCGCAGCACCTCAACTTGACGCCAACTTGAAGCATGACCAAGACATGTTCACGTTTCTCCGCTAACAGTCTTGGCATCTCTTGTGTCAGTACCCGTCACGTCTACAGCAACAAGTGGTGTTGTCTGTAGGAGCCTGTCTTTTATGGCCCTATTCTGAATACTTTTCTTGAGTTTTTTTCATGATCTGCAAGCAATTGGTTGTGTTTTAGTGACTCCACACCGGACAGATATAAGCAGCTATGTCTGTTGTTTAATGTGGTCTCAAGTCATTTTCGGGGGGAGGAGGGGGGGGGGGGGAAGGAGAGAACCTGAACCCCCCCTCTGGATCCGCCAGTGCTATGTCTGTGTTACCTGAGCCTGGTTTGAGGAAAGATGCTCGCAGTTTCTGACAAATCTATCGCTCGTGCCATTTTAAGAACTCCTTTTGTGACTTCATTTAAGACTCATTGACATTTTGAAAAATCATCAGGTGGAATAATTCAGGAATAAAAATAATTCGACTTATGGAGTTCAGCACGTCAGCTTGCAGCCCAACGGAAACTGTCTCGCCTGATAATTGAGACTTGTCTTCTGGCATCATAGCACTTGCAATATCCTAGATACAGATACTTTTGAGAAGTCACTTTTTGGTCAAAACTGTATTAATAGGATGATTAGCATCTTAATATATATATATATATATATTTATTTATTTATTTATTTTCTTTTTACATTTTTAGAACACTTTTTAATACATATTCGCATCCTAAATGTGTGTTTCCTCCTCCGTGTTGGATTTTTTACGTCTATTTCCCAGGCTCGGAACTCAAGTTTGAAATATCAATTTTTTATTATATTTTTCAATGCTATTAAAAAATTACCTGCTTATGCTAAATTTCCCTAAAAGATCAAAAGAGTTCAAAAGAATGTACCCGGTGCCTTAACAAACACCTCGATTAAATCATGACCTCTGTGACGCTTAACCGAGATATTTCACCGCATACAATAGTTCTACTTTACAACCTGCGTTTATTCCTGGAGCGAGATCACAATCAATACAGATCGATTACTGCACACGACACCGTATTATCCAACCATTGTCTCCTTGAATATTGCCAAGGCAGCTATCATCTTTATACCATATCAAACAGGGATGATTGGCTCATGTTGGATTTAGTTATTATCGGTCTGACCGAGTTTAGAACTCAAACACAGGAATCAATTAGTAATCTTTATGTACTTATCTCGGTGTAAGTGTATCGATCTCGTACACAGACCAGTGAGGCAAGAGATTTGCTTCGTGTTGGTATTCTGTGTCTATTTGTGTCTGCTTTTATCTATGCGTGTTTTTCTGCTGCACCCACTAGACGTTTTATAACAATGACAATTTGATATATGTCGTGATATTGCTATTTTGAGTGTTTTCGAGTTTATGTATTGTCTTAATGCTTTCATCTGAACTGATTATGAAGATATGACGAGACGGGGATCGGAACATTAATTCGTAACTGCTCGGGTAATTCCGTGAGAAGTTGAATATACGGAAATGGACGAATCGTGACGAAGTAAGTTGGATGTGACAACAATTCAATTCATTTATTCGGTATTTTGGCCATGTGGCCTAAAGTACAATTGATTGTGACGACATAGCCCTAACACGTGACAGGAAGAACATATGTACATCTTCATGACAACGATAGAATTTGTTAAATGGATTTAGCATGGCTTTGAAGAAATGGGTCAGTGATACCAAGCCACTTCGGCTTCCGGTGAGTCGAAGTGTTGTCCAAAGTCGTTTAAGTCATTGACGGTTAGCACTAAAGCGAAACCCATTAGGAATGGTGAACACAGACAACACAGACAACCCTTATAAATTCGAACATTGGACCAGTGAGACCAAGAAGATAACGGGCGCCTGATAAATAATAATAAATAAATAAATAATAATTGATTTATAGAGCTCCTATTTCCAAAAGATATTGCTCAATGGCGCTATAAAGAGAACAGATTGTAGACAATGTCTATGGAAAAGAGAGTTTGAAAAGATGAGTTTTGAGGGATGTTTTAAAAGCGTCAGCAGATTCTATTTCTTTTAGGGCGAGTGGTAGAATGTTCCAGAGATAGGGGGCTGCAGCAGAGAACGCTCTTGATCCCATGGCTGTTTTGACGTGAGGCTGTGTAAGCAGTAGGGAGTTTGACGAGCGGAGCAATCGGCTTGGAACATGGAGATGAATGAGGCTTTTAAGATATTGAGAAAACATGTTTTCATAGATGCAGCTGTGGCCTAAACCAATAGGCCACCAGTACCCACAATGAACACAGTGTTAAATTAAATGACACAATCAAAAGTCAAAAAGTATGGGTAACGAGTGTATGATTAGACTCAAATATCCAGCACCCGTTCTGAAAACAAAACATTCGAACAAAAACCTGACATAGCCAAGAATAGAATGCCCTCTTAACGTCTCCTACATTAAAGATCCAGTACTTTAAGCTATCATCATGGCTACCTACAATAAGCCGAGTCACCCGTGAAGATCCGGGTTAGAATATTGATCTTCAGTAACCCATGCTTGTCGTAAGAGGCAACTAACGGGATCGGGTGGTCAGGATCGCTGACTTGGTTCACATATGTCATCGGTTTCCAATTGTGCAGATCGATGCTCATGCTGATGATCACTGGATTTGCTGGTCCAGACACCATTATTTACAGACCGCCGCCACATAGCTGGAATATTGCTGAGTGCGGCGTAAAACTAAACTCAGTCACTCAGCTGAGTTGAGTATAAGATAGTAGGGACAAGGAGCGGTGGGGTAGCCTAATGGTTAAAGCGTTCGCTCGTCACGCTGAAGACCCGGATTCAATTCCCCACATGAGTACAATGTGTGAAGCCCACTTCTGGCGTCCCCCGCCGTGATATTGCTGGAATATTGCTAAAAGCGGCATAAAACCAAACTCGTTCGCTCGCTCCACGTGACAAGGCATGTGGACAACCTCTAGGTTCTCAGTTGCTCAGACAAAATAAACCACCGTAAGTGATAACACGTCAAATCAAATCTCTCCGATGTTTGCCTGACCTTCTGTGTGTTGACACACCTGATAACACACTGCCCTAATGGATAAGGAGCTAGGCTGTCTTGCTGATTGTTATCGGTGATGTCCCTTGTCTGAAGGTCACGCTGACCGCAACGAGATAAGAGACAGTGATGGAGGTTGGTGCATTCATTCAATCAATCAAACACCGACTCAAACTCATTCGCTCAACCAAGATCCATCCTCCTCCAAAACAGATACCATTGGCATGAAAGGTAAAATATAATGTAAACGATTAAAACATTGTTACAAGCTCAGTCAAGCGGCTTAAAGTTCGATTGCTTGTGAAAAGTGATCGAGTTCGATTCCACGTGACGCAATGACACCCGCTACCTGTGTGATCCATCTTCATACTGGTTAGGACGGTGGGGTAGCCTCGTGGTTAAAGTGTTCGCTCGTCACGCCGAAGACCCGGGTTCGATTCCCCACATGGGTGCAATGTGTGAAGCCCATTTCTGGTGCCCCCCGCCATGGAAAATTGCTAAATTCGGTGTAAAACTTCACTCACTTATATTACTGGAATATTACTGCAAAGGATCATAACCTGTTTGTCCGTCTGTTTGATGTTTGTTTAACGCGGTACTCAATGATATTCCATCCTGTCTGTGTCTATAATCGAATATGGACCAGATAATCCAATGACTGACATCACGAGAATCGATCCACGCACGTGGCATACGATGACGTGCATTCACGTGTACTCTGCCACCCGATCCCGTTAGTTGCCTAGTTTACAAGCATGGGGAGCCGAAGACCAAATCTAACCCAGATATTCACAGGTCTCATGCAGTAAAACGCCTCTGGCACGGAGACAGGCGCTCTCACACTTCCAAGTTACTCCAGTGTCGGAAACATATAGGCTGTTCGCAGACATACATAGATACAGACAATTTTACAGCTAGGTTCCTTTCCATTCATACAAGGAATTTGGAACTGTGTGGGACATTCTAAAGTTCCCACCTATGTTTAATACTTGTTTTGTTTGTTGTTTAAGTTATATTCCTGCTATGTGGCGGCGGTGTGTAAACAAGCGAGTCTGGACCAGACAAACCAGTGATCAAAATCATGAGCATCGTTCTACGCAAGCTGGATGCAATGACAAAGTGAGCGAGCCTGACCAATCAATCGCCTCTTAGGACAAGCATGGGTTGCTGAAGATCAGTTCAAACCCGGATCTGTCAAAACACTGAGAAGAACTGGTCTTTAAAGTTTGATATTTACAGGTTTAAAATTGTTGAAGAAGGGAACGCGTATTTACAAAAAATGTACGATGAAGTTCTCGCTACGTCAATTTTAAACTCTTCTTAACTTAACAATATATATCACAAAACAACTTCATGCAGATTACCAACAAGGCTGTTCACCGTTATATTAACCCTTCACTCAGGTGCCCCTTAAGAGTGACATATCCGATGACACCCGTGAAGATCCGGGCTAGAATGTACCTTCAGTAACCAATGCTTGTCGTAAGAGGCGACTAACGGGATCGGGTGGTCAGGCTCGCTGACTTGGTTGACACATGTCTTCGGTTCCCAATTGCGCAGATCGATGCTCATGTTGTTGATCACTGGGTTGTCTGGTCCAGACTCGCTTGTTTACAGACCGCCGCCACATAGCTGAAATATTGCTGAGTGCGGCGTAAAACTCAACTCACTCCCTCACCCATATCCGATGATGATGTACATATGTATACACTACGGCTGTCACTGCAGTATTTTGGACCTGAAGTTTGCCGTGTTTCCGAGACTGTTTTCAGGAATGAAATGTCTAATTAACGTTCAAATCCATTTCTCTAGTGACTACGTTTGCCCGGCGGTGTTTTCAACGTATTATTTCCAACAAGAGATTATTACACAGATCTGACGGCACAATAACAGGCGAGGTGCTACTATGACGTCACACAGATCACCGGGTACTGATTCTCGTCACAATAAACCACGACCACCGTCAGCCTCAACCACGATGTATAATAAGCGATGCTTGGGGCACAGTACGCCGACATCACTCTCCCTAAATACCGACGTGGATGACTCGAGGCCGTAAGTGTTGATGACGGAAACAACCACGTACAAAGTCCGCTGGATACAGGTCAAGAGAGCTATGGATTAATTATATACACAGTGACGTCATACAGTGTACTCTCTAACCCATTCACACAACTGAAGTTTATTTTGTTATAACCTCTGTCGATATAGATATGTTAACTTAATAACCTTTGAAAACTGATTTTACATTAGTGAGTGAGTGAGTATGGTTTTAGCAATATTCCAGCAATATCACGGCGGTGCCACCAGAAATGGACTTCACAGATTGTACCCATGTGGGGAATCGAGCATGGGTCTTCGGTGTGACGAGCGAACGCTTTAACATTAAGATATATTATTGACACATCTGTGCTACACGGATGCCTTAAATTACATATTTACGGAATTTGTATCCCCTACTTTCATTTTCTCCACCGCCATATACATTTGTTGTTGCTTTGTGCAACAGAAAACAAACAAACAAAGCAAGATTCAACATTACTACCATACCAGTGCATCATATAGCATAATACATGCATATACCACGCTTATCCATTCATTTCTGATCACATGCGGTTTATATCATTCCCCAAAGCATCTGTCTCAGCTCCCCGTGGAGTATACATCCCATGCTTCCTCTACCAGCTAGAAAGCTTACATCCACCTCACATACCGGGTACCCATTTAGTACTGGGTGTCATGTGGTAAAAGCGTTCGTTCGCCTCGCCGAAGACCCGGGTTTGATACAATACGTGAAGTCCATTTCTGGTGCCCCCCACCGTGATATTTGTGGAATGTTGATAAAAGAGGCGTAAACGTAAACTCACTCACCCACAAATGCTGGGTGAACACAGGTATGTCTAAGCCAACTGCTAGCGATTTTACCCGTGTTTAAATAAAATGTATTTTCAAAAGAACGGTTGTTGGATTTTTTAGAACATATACGTTATACATGTAGTTTGTTTAACATATGTTATATTTGGGATTACACTTTCTGTAGTTTGTTGATAATTAACGTGTTCCCTGGTTTAACATCCACAACCACCATCTATGTCAGAAACGCCCACAAACACGACAATCATTGCTGCAGTCGCGTCGAGTCGCCCAGCTTAAGCCATAGCTCATAGCATATTCCATTTACAGTCAGAGTAATCAGGTTGACATTTTGCTGACTGGCAGCCTGTTGAAACTAGCATGCATAAATCCCGTTACAACTTGATGTACGTTCGCAAAAGGAAACACTCGCCATCTTGACGTCACACTAGGAGACAGAAACCGTGAAACTGAACGTAATTAACAGCACGTTCAAAACACGATGGCGTCATGGGGTTGCTGACTGAGGCAATGCCATGTGAAGCGCAAGCAGCTCTGACATAATATGTAGGAGAATGACGTATGTTTAAGTTTATAGTTCACTCGTAATTAAGTCACGATTATGTCATAATATAAGTGTATTACCATTCCTGCCATTATCCCCCACCACGAAGTGGGAGAGCAATGTTGGTTTGAGCTCCGTCCGTCCGTCCGTCCATCCGAGATGATGGCTACAGATTTTCCCAGAAACCGTTATAGATAGGGGAAACCAAATTTGATATGTGTTTTCAGGACTTGCATGCTTTGATTGATTTTTTTCGAAGACAGAAACCGTGTTACAATTTGCTCCAGAGTTATGATCCTTGTCATGCATTCCTTGACTTTGTGCATGGTAACCCCAATGGGGACAGATTTTCTCAAAAAACGTTATAGATAGGGAACCAAATGCGGTATGTGTTTTCAGGACATGAATGTTGTGGTGGAGTTAAAAAACAGGAACCAAATAGGAACAGAACACTGGTGGGGATATTGATGACCTTGTCTTCTTGTTATTATTTCGTTTCGTTTTTGTTTTTATATAACTACATTTTATTTTCATTTTTAGATTTCTGTTTTGATTTATTTTCAGAACCATTTTCGAATGGAAAACCTTTTTCAATCAATTTGTATTGTTTCTTCTTGTCGGGTCAGGAGCCCTCCATTCTAATAATAGGTGCTAAAAGTACTTCATCACATACGTGCACTTTTCCAGATCAGAGAAAACACTTGAAGACTTCTTATCTGTTATGGTATTCATTGATTTGTTTTTCCAACATCTCACTGAATCACTGCGAACGCACCCCCCGATCGGTGAGCAGTTTCAAATGCTGAAGGGGTGGTGGGGTAGCCTAGTGGTTAAAGCGTTCTCTCGTCACGCCGAAGACCCGGGTTCGAAGCCCATTTCTGGTGTCCCCCGCCGTGATATTGCTGGAATATTGCTAAATGTGGCGTAAAACTAAACTCACTCACTCAAATGCTGATATTTATTTTACTTTTTTTTAATCAAGCGTGTCAGTTAATTTATAAATGTTAGTGGTAATTTAAACACAAACTTAAAAGACTAAAAATGCGTAAAAGGTTGGCTCAGCTTTCGAATGGCATGGTGTCTACAGAGCATACATGGTATGGGCCTTGCTTACATTTACTCGACAAATCGGAATGAGTGAGTGAGTTAGTGATTGAGTAATTGAGTGAGTGAGGGGTTGAGTGAGTGAGTCGTAGTGAAATACTTAAACAATGTTACTGAGGAGAGAAACCAGTGTGGGATTCGAACCCAGATCCCCGTCGTAGCAAGATAACACTTTAACCATAAGGCTACCCAAGGTCCTCACTGAATAAAAACTGATCAAATAAATGGATAAAGAATATGAACGCGTTTTCCACGAACGTCCTTGAGACAAAACAACCGAGATGTCATCCATGTGTTAAACATACTTATTCACGTTGATGCAAGCACCCAAGAACCAATGAGGAGCACACACCACAAAGGTCAATGGCCACTGTTCACCTCAGATCGCGAATAGCAGTCGGGAAACTGTTTTCCATCTCATGGCTTGTAAATATGCAAAAAATAGATTTTGTGACAAAATATCACAATTAATGACCCCATCCTGTTCTTAAAACCTTAAAACTCGTGCGAGAGAATGATGGCTCGCCATTCATATTAACCGTTATGAACAACCAAATCTGTGATTCCCTCGTTACACGTGGGTTTACTGTTAGGAAACAGTACATTTGCAACAGGGTTATTGTCAGTTGACTAACAGTAGGTACACTGGAACTGCGCGGACGTTACAAATGTCAAGGACGAGTTCGCTTGTACTGACAGACTGGAACTATCAGAGACCGCTTTTCTCTGACGTCATTCATCATTCACCGCCTCCTTGTACGACCTTAATTCAAGTTCGAGTATTAATGATTATCTGTGAAGTAGGTGAAGTGAATAGGGTTTAAGACTATTGAGATATCGTGCCATTTAACATGGATACTTCACTCAAACACTGTACACTGACTCCAATCAGTCCTGTCCTTGCGTTATTCTCTTAAGGGGCGGTGGGGTAGCCTAATGGTTAAAGCGTTGGCTCGTCACGCCTAACACCCGGGTTCGAATCCCCACATGGGCACAATGTGTGAAGCCCATTTCTGGTGTCCCCCGCCGTGATGTTGCTGGAATATTGCTAAAAGCGGCGTAAAACCAAACTCAGTCAGTCAGTCACTCAGTTATTCTCTGAGCTTCAGCCAGGGTAACAATACGTACCATCTTTTAACGTGTTTTGGCACAGTCGGGACCGAACAATCGACCTTCTGCTCTCTGGTCAAACGTTCTATCCACTCTACCACTGAGGCATTCAAGTGCCTTGATAGCCATTGCTGACTGCAGATCTAGTCCGAGTTCGATTCCCTTTTAGGCATAGTTTGTGAATCTCCGGCTTTTTCAGTCCAGTGATTATGAGACAAAAGGCACTTACTCCTTCCGATAAGTAAGGTCAGTTTTAAACAGTATTTCAGTCAAAACAACCCATGACAGGTTTGTAAAGGATGAAATCTCAAGTGACAACGTTGTTCCTCTGATCCACTGGATATAAGGGGCGGTGGGGTAGCCTAATGGTTAAAGCGTTGGCTCGTCACGTCAAAGACCCGGGTTCGATTCCCCACATGGGCACAATGTGTGAAGCCCATTTCTGGTGTCCCTCGCCGTGATGTTGCTGGAATATTGCTAAAAGCGGCGTAAAACCAAACTCAGTCAGCCATTGAATATAAATCGAATTATCCGTACTGAGAAAAAACAGGAGTGAATGAGTTTTATTTTATTCCAGCAACATCACGGCGGGGGACAACAGAAATGGATTTCACACATTGTACCCATATGGGGAATCGAACCTGGGTCTTCGGCGTGACGAGCGAACGCTATAACCACAAGCTACCCCACAGCACGAGATAAAAGGAGGTCGACTGGGATCATATTGTTCACCCAAAAAATGTAGAATACCGAGGAGGCATCATCTGACACAATATATACTTCCCATCAAAAGTTTAGACACACTTAAAACACTCACTATATGTTATGTTGTGTGTGTGCGTGCGTGCGTGTGTGTGCGTGCGTGCGTGCGTGCGTGTGTGTGTGTATGGTTACATCGAAGATTGATTTTTCCACTAACTTGGGGAACCAACAGCAAACCTTATGCAGATGAATTGCACGAGGATCATGCATCAAATTGCTGAAAAGCATGTGCAAATATTGTGCATGTGAACAGCTGCGTTTTGGTGTAAAGTGCTGTTAAGAATTCGCCAATTTTCACTGATTTTTATCATTTATTGAACTCATGACAATAATCTTTTCAACGTTACGTATTTGTTTTACAATACATTAGTTCATGTATAAACAGCACCTTTAAACAGTATGGAATATGTTGTAAAAATTTAGCTTAGAACAGTTCCCTGAAGTAAGTGGCTATATTTACACTAGTGAGTCTAAACATAACTGTAACATCCTCTATTACGTATATATGGCCATGAGGCCAACAGTACAACATGTGTAAAACAGTATGATAGAGACATGCATATGCGCCACACTGAGAATGTAGATCTTATGACAATTTATACGATTATGTGTTTTGTTTCGATCGAAGTACAAACACTTTTTTAAGAAAGATACAAAGTCTTAATAGTCTATTCTTATCGCTTGTACTCATCAGTTCAATAAACATTTGGACATGAGGGTAATTACGACAGTATTCAGGTAAATATTTAGTACGATATTATTATTATTATTATTATATGATATTTATATAGCGCACATATCCAGGCAACTAGTGCTTGCTCAAGGCGCTGGTATTTTTTCCCTCGATCATTGGATGTCAATCTCAACGGCACATCGTGTTATCAATCTCAACTCCCTGGGGAGTATACAACCGAGTTATTGTGGCCTTTACTATTCATTATTAAGAGGACATACTAATGTAATATGGAATTCATCTTCTAGTTCAGTCACACAGGAACTACAAAACGAGTCTAAACTTTTAATGGGAAGTATAAATGGAGTTAATGAGGTTCAGGTTGGCGAGTCTACATTAAATACATTTAATATCATGAACATAACTTTCGTCCGACGGTCCTCACGGTAGAACAATGTCTGGGCCTGTCGTCGACTTGACTCGACGAGCGTGGGTTGTAAAGGTTATGTATGGGCGGGTTTGTTCGCCCAGCGCTACAGGTATACAAGACAGGTAAACGATAGGTATTGCCGACTGTTAATCCTGCTTGTACATCTCAAGGTTACCAGAATTCGGTGAAGTAGTAATAACCTCGATCCTCGTGACACGTCGGGAGATAAGCTGACACTTGACACGTCCAGCTAGACTTGCAGCCAGTCGTTATAAGTAGTTTTAAACACGAAATCAATTAATGCATTTAAATTTACACATACAATTGGTGGAAAATGTACACAAGTTCCATAAGTGTTCCAATGTGCAGGGCAAATATAATGTAACTATTGACCATCTAGTCTGTCCCGGGGTGGTGGGGTAGCCTAGTGGTTAAAGCGTTCGCTCGACACGCCGAAGATCCGGGTTCGATTCCCCACATGGGTACAATGTGTAAATTCCATTTCTGGTGTCCCTCGCCGTGATATTGCTGGAATATTGCTAAAAGTGGCGTGAAAGTAAAAACTCACTCTAGTCTGTCTAACAGTCCATGAACCACGTTATTTTCCCTACTGCCTAGCAGTCGCTGCAATCATAAACCTAAATGAAGCAAGGCTAGATTTTCTCCGGTTCAGGTATGGCTGAAATATTACCGATCTCCCATCTCACTGGGGCTCCTTTTCAGTTTAAATGGGATCATTTGTTTCCGTGAAAATTATATTCAGAGACTTAGCGTTAGTCTAATGACCTATCAACCATTGTATTTACGTGTTCCGTTTGGTCTGACCTTGTATCCGCTATGACAGACAGGTGTTATCAGAAGATCACTGAGGAAGTGAGTCCGTGGGCTGTCCGGATAAGATTCATATTTTACGTAATGTCCATGATAACCCCCGCACAACAATGTAAAGGATATATATTTTTTTGGAAAAACGAACACACTGTTTATGGCTATAAGTCAGAACCAAAACACTTTTCAAACTATTTACGTTGTTTTTCGGGAAATCATTCCAAATCACCAGATGTATACTTTCTTTTGTGCGTCAGTTTAAGATACCTGTAACAAATACATCACCATGAACAATGAACAATCAATTTTTGGTGTTTTAGTTTCTAGCAGCCACCACACATCGCATCCTCGATAATCTCTCTATATAGTGGAGATTTATCGGAACGTATACCCTGGAGATTATCGATGATGATTCATCGGAACGTTACCCTGGAGATTATCGAGGATGCATACATTGCTGTACACTTTCGTTTGTCCGTCAGTTTGTGACATTGTTGGCGTTTCTAAGTTTTAAGCGTTTGTGACCTTTTCTTAAATATCCGGAGCGCTAGGGTAGCCGAGTGGTTAACGCGTTCGCTCGTCACGTCGTTCCTTGTTTATTTTCTGTTGCACTAAGCAACAACCAATGTATATGACGGTGGAGAAAAAATACAAGTAACAGATAACATTCCGTAAATATGTATTTTAAGGCATATTGGTAGCACAGATGTGTAAATAATATATTTTAATGTAAACTTAGGGCAGGGGGGTAGCCTAGTTGTTAAAACGTTCGCTCGTCACACCGAAGAACCGGGTTCGATTCCCCACATGGGTATACGTATAATATGTGAAGCCCATATCTGGTGTACCCGGTGTCCCGTCGTGATATTGCTGGAATATTGCTAAAAGCGGCGCAATACTAAACTCACTCACTCATGAATATCCTTACAAATATTTTAATTAGTCGTGTAATTTGTGTTGAATATGTAGCACTCTGGCGTCTACACATACCTCGACTCCACCATGCAAAAAATATGGATAAACACTGTTGTAAATAACCACGTTTGTCACTCACTGTGAATGACAACCTAAAATCAGGTGAATTTTCACGGTCGTAAAAACAGCTTGTTTTCCTGACAGCAGTGTCATAACGTTGGTGACGAAGGCCTAATCTTGGATGGCACATTTAGTATGCGCGAACATGGGCGTATTTCCGTTCCCCATAACATCGCTGTTTATTTCATGTCAGAGGTCAGGTCACCTACTTTTCAAATCTGACAAGTTTTAATATTAATTTATGAGGACATCTGTAACAAGATATGTAACGGTAAACGGGCTATGCATGTTTCGTGTGTTCGTCAATATCCTTGTTAACGCTACGAGTTTTGAATCAGCTCTGTAAATACGTTTGATGTCTAGTTTTAGTTAAAAATTCACGTCCTAGCTAATCTCTGCCCGTCCTACCCCATACCTCGCTAGACCGCGAGTGGTTAGTGGTTAGAGCGTCCGCCTGGAGAGCGGAAGATTGCCGGGTTCGATCCTCGGCCACGTCACACCAAAAGACGTTAAAATATGGTACTTGTTGGTCCCTGCCTGGCGCTCGGCATTAATGGGTACAACAAGGACTGGTCGGCTCGGAGTCAGTATAATGTGTCTGAGTGGGGTATTCATGCTTCACTGCGGCATGGTATCTCAGTGAGCTAGAACTATAAAACCAGCTACTGGGCTAGTACGAGCACACACACACACACACACACACACACACACACACACACACACACACACACACACACACACACACACACACACACACACACACGCACACACACACACACACACACACACACACACACACGCACACACACACACACACACACACACACACATGCATCGTCGTCATATTCGTAAGTGCGACGTTAAACCCCATTTCACCTCACCTCTCCATACCTCGCTCCTTGCGTACGTCGATATTACCAAATACCTATGGGACCGTAAGAAGTGACGCTCACTCTTGTCCAACCCCCGTATCTACTCTGAGTGAGTTCAGTTTTACGCCGCATTCAGCAATATTCCAGCTATATGGTGGCGGTCTGTAAATAATCGAGTCTGGACCAGACAATCCAGGGATCAACAACATGAACATCGATCTACGCAATTGGGATACGATGACATGTGTCAACCAAGTCTAGCCTGACCACCCGATCCCGTTAGTCGCCTCTTACGACAAGCATTGGTTACTGAAGGTCAATTCTAACCCGGACCTCCACGGCCATCAACAATATGACGTTGGGGGGCCATCAAAAATGGACTTCACACATTGTAACCATGTATAGAATCGAACCCGACTCCTCGTAGGGCAAGATGTAATGTAAGTCACCACGTCCCCTAGCAATTTTGGAAGACCTTGATTGCTGGCGATCTCTAGCCCTCTTAATATTGTGTTTCAAGTTATAAAATATTCTTTTTAAGGCTCACAAAGTAATTAAAATACAATCTGAGATAATCTAGTTGTTGTACAGGTCTTCGATGACAGGAGTTTATACCGTTTAAATATAGCTGTGATTAATGAATAATCTCTCTTCACGGTATGGCTGAAATATAGCCGATGTGGCGTTAAATTTAAACTCACTGTAATCACAAGGCAACGCCCTAGGTGTACTCTCAGGTAAAATTTCTCTACTGTCCCTAAATACTTGACTTCAGCACAAAAGCTGCATGTTACGTATTGATGTATTCTCGGGGATATGCAAGCCTCACCATCAGTCAAAGCTAACACGGAAGACAGGGGGGAACTTATGTCGTATACGTGCAGTGAAACATGTAGTGTTTACCTGTTCACTTGATAATCAACCTGTTTACAAGCAGTAACTGGGCCAACAACGCAGATGCGCAAACCGTGACCCCCCTTGTTTGTTGGCGCGTATTGGGCACGGGTACCTGTGACCCCATCGAGGCGTTTAGAGGATAAGAAATATTATTTACGTAAATGACTGCAAAATTGAAATATTTTAAGGCCTAAGACATTCATAACATTGCCTGAGTAAGAGTGGCGGAGGTTGGTATTGACCTTCAAAATTCCAGGTGAAGTAAATACTTATATCGACATTACATCAGATGAGTACAGAAAACATTATGTTTCACACGCGTAGAATAGGAATTTCTGCACTTATTGGCAAAAATCAAAATAACGGAATTCCAGCTTTCAGGCATATCGGTTGTGTAGATAGCTAACATTCCTGTTGACAACGGTACGAGAATATGTATCGAAACGTCGCACTCACGAAATAAAGGAGTTGTTATCTAAAAAGTTCGTCAACATTGCACATCACTAACATCTGAAGGAATGGTGTAAATCCAGCTGGGGCCCATGCAGGTGGCGAAAAGGATTGCTGGTCCCTCTGTCTCTAGTATGATCTACCTTCGTTTGATGGCGATTTATTGCAACCCATGCTTGCCATTTAATGCTTGTCGCTGTGTGTAGTTTCGCTGACTTCGCTGAAACATGTATGTTCCCGATTGCGCGTGAATGCTCATGCTGTTTTATGGATGTAAATCTGTCTATTATTTACAGCCCGATTTTATTTGAGTCTAAAACTATGCTCACTCACTCATTAATGATGGCGATAACTTGTTCTAATGTGTCACGTATAAAACCCGTGAAGATCCGGGTTAGAATATTGATCTTCATTGTAACCCATTGCTTGTAACTTAAGAGGCTCACTAACGGGATCCGGGAATATTGGTCAGGCTCGCTCCTCTAAGGTTCACTAACGGGATCACTCACTCACTCACTTGGTTCACTCACTCACTCACTCACTCACTCACTCACTCACTCACTCACTCACTCACTCACTCACTCACTCCACCCACCCACTCACTCACTCACTCACTCACTCACTCACCACTCAGACATGTTAGTGAGTTGATACCAAGGCTTCAGAATGTGAGGTCAGACTATTAACAAGAGAGAAGAGTTCAGCTTTCCACTTGTCAACTTCCTCTATGTGGGGCAATATTCCTGCAGCTCAAGTCTTTGGTGTCACTGGTCCCAAGCTGTTGAGGTGCTACCGAGCTTGCGCAGTCCACGAATTTTAAAAGAGGTTAACATGACCCTTGCACAAAATAGGTTTTCTTGGGGTAACAGCATTGAAAGCTTTAGTGTAGCTTATAGCTGAGTACACTCCCACGAAAATACACTCGGCTTCACTGTTTACAGGATCTTTATCTCGAAGGATATTTTCTATTACATCAGAGCAAAGTTTCAGCTTATTGACAAACACATCACTCATGTAATTGGTGCCATAGCAATTATTTACCAGAAACTGATAATAAAAAAATTGACTGGCATAAGGCGGTTGGGTAGGCTTGTGGTTACAGCGTTCGTTCATCACGACAAAGGCACAGGTTGATTCCCTCATGGATACTATTTGTGAAACCCATCTCTGGTGCCCCCGACGTGATATTGCTGGAATATTGCTTAAAGTGGTGTAAAACATTATTCACTCTCTCACTTGCCGGGATGAACGAATCAGTGGCAGTTATTGATTTCAAAATCGAAAAAAACGTGATATGACTATCACTCATGCATACATTAGCTACAGACAAATGAAACTATACCCCCGCGTTTGGTTACAGCTAATTAAAAAGAAACATGGTATTCGATTATGATGTATTTGATGCGGGTGGTATAGACATTACATCAATGATGACGTCGCACAAGCGACGTGGATATGACTGACTGACTGAGTTTGGTTTTACGCCGCTTTTAGCAATATTCCAGCAACATCACGGCGGGGGACACCAGAAATGAGCTTCACACATTGTACCCATGTGGGGATTTGAACCCGGGTCTTCGACGTGACGAGCAAACGCTTTAACCACTAGACTACCCCACCGCCCCACGTTGATATGACGTCTTAAGGAATACGTGGTTGTCAATTTCACAGTACACAATAAAACCCAGACTAACGCTTTGTCTCTGTAAATATATAATTATTTTAAAATTAAAGAGAAACACAGAGTTCCTTTCAGACTAAAAGGGAGCCTCGTGATGTGGTAGATTCAGAACCTGGGGGAGTGAGTGAGTAAGTTTAGAATTACGCCACTTTTAGCAATATTCCAGCAATATCACGGAGGGGGACACCAGAAATGGGCTTCACACGTTGTACCCATGTGGGGAATCGAACCCGGGTCGTCAGCGTGACGAGCGAACGCTTTAACCACTCGGCTACCCCATCGCCTCAGAATCTGATTGAAATCTAAACTTGCTCCAGTTAGAGCTTTTGCATTAAAGAAAAGACTAAAAGAGAAAACACTATGATTGAGAGACTGTGAGACAGACTATGTAAATCCCAAAGTGAAGTGTGAATTTTAAAATCTTTATTTTTTTCCGTTAGTGTTTTACATATCGCGCCTCACTACATCTCTTTAAACAGAACCTATAGTAAATCAATATTAATAACATCATTTATACTTACGCAATGGACAGCGATGGTTGTAGCATTTGAGTCGAACATACCACGTGTAGTAGTATTATATTCAATAATTATGTGATTATTAACACAAAAAGCATCTTAATGTATGATAATTGTATCACTGACATATGGATATAGACCAGCATGTGTAAATGTGAAAAGGTTATTGTGTACAGCGTTTCCTTGGCTTAATCAGTACGTGTATTTCGTGAGAACTGTTACCAGTGCCTTGTAACATAAGGTGACAGAGGTTGATCATCAATTACCTTCATTTCTCTTTTAATGATGGTGATGATGATGATGGTGATGGTGATGATGATGATGATGATGATGATGATGATGATGATGGTGATGATGATGAGGAGAGGAGGAGGAGGAGGAGGAATGTATATTGTCTGTCCTTAACACTGACGAAAGTGGCAGCTCTTCAGGGGAAAATACTAAATGACTCGAGTAAAATTGTACATTAAAATTGTCTTTTAAAACTAGCAAAGTGTAGAAACTTTTGAAAACTCAAAAGCTCCAAACGGCTAGGATTTGAGGTTGAATCTAAAACTTTTCAGAAAAAGATATGTTGATAATGCTGCAAGATATGACTGACTTACACGAACTAAACTTACACCGATTGCCATGAATCGACAACTTGCGACCTTGCGACCTCCAGTCTAAGTTTTTCGACTAAGTTTGTTAAACAAGGACACGAGGTAACCGAGAACTCAGGGGGTGGATGGAATTTCCTGTACAAAACTTGCAAAGTCATTTTGTCCGGAACGGCAATACAATTGTCACACAACAATTAACTGTAATGCGAGCGTGTTGTTTGTCGGGGCGTTTCAACTGACCGACTTCTGATAGGTGAACCTGGTCTAGATTCAGACTGGGATACCGTGCCATCAGCAAATGCCATGTGACATGATTTCTATGTGTTGGTTACGGGACAAACAAAGCAATAATGAGACTGATCATAACATGGGATCGCTTGTGGTGTAACGAACTGGTCACTAAACTGATCATGGGCGTGTCCCATTTTGTCATTAGAGCCAACCTGTCCGAGGCTGCTTCACTTGATTTCAGCCATTAAATACGATGAAACGTGTTTATGTAGACTAACGATTAATCTCTGAATATATATACTTTTGATAGCAACAAATAAACCCATTTAAATTTATAGCCAGCCCCAGTTAGAGGGGAGATCAGAACCCGAGAAAATCTAGACTCGCTTCATTTAGGGCTTTAGCATTGCAGGGAGGGCTAGGCAGTAGGGGAGATAATGTGGTTCATGGACTGTGAGACAGACTAGTGTAAATGCTTCGTGCTACTTCCCTACATTATAAGTAAATGCTATAAAGTGAGATTTGTTTATACAAGATCCTCCTCTTGGTTTGCTTACAGACCCTCGTGAGGAAACAAACAAATAAGAAATGAGTAGCTTGTGCTACTCTAACTAGTTTTTATTCTTTTTCTCTTATTTTCTTTTCTTTTGTTTGTTTTATTTGTGGTTGTTGTTTTTTGGTTTGTAGGTTTTTTGGGGGGTGGGTTTTTTTTTGGTTTTTCTTTTTGCTGTTGGTGGTTTTGTTCCTTGTGTTTTTGTTTTTGTTTGTTGTTTGTCATTTGGGTGTGGGTTTTTTTTGGGTTTTTTTGTGGTTTTTGTTTTGTGTTTTGTTTCGTTCTTTGTTGTTGTTGTTTGTTTTGTTTTGTTTTGTTGTTTTTTTGGGGGGCTTTTTCCTTTTAAAAAAAATTGCTTTGTTTTGTTTTGTTTAGTTTATTATTTTTAATTATTTATTTATTATTTATTTATATATTTTTGAGTTATTATTTTTTTTTTTTTTGTCCACTAACGTCATTGACTGTCTTTGTTTCGTCACTTGCCTTTGGCGGGTCATATCCCGCATTATTTTCTGACATGCAGGAACATCAAGACTGAGCACACACTTTACTCATTGGTCATCGAGGTGACGGACAAACCTCTTCAACTGCTGGCCAACATCCACCACGGAAAATTATATTTAATAAACCGGCCAGTAATTTTATTTAGACAATATTTTCTACGTTGACATTGATGTTCCGGTTTGTGATATTGCTGGAACATTGCTAAAAGCGGCATAAAACCCATCCCAACCTGGTTCCCTTCCGCCCTATATTGCAAATGCCCAAAATGAAGCAAATTCTACATTGCCTCAGATTCTGAATCTCTCAACTCGCTGGGGCTTGTTTTCAGTTTAAGAGGAGTTATTTAAGAGGAGTCCCACAGCATCGTATCAATGTAAATTAACAGTAAACCTGAAGCCGACGATGTGCGTGGTTTGGTGAACAAAGGGACGTAACTCCTTATAGGTTTCTGTGCACTTAGCACATCGCTAATAACGTTTTTTGTTTCGATTTCCAAAAAGCAATAAACCACTAACAGTATGCTGAACAGAAGCAAATATCGTTATCTTAACTGTGTTTGGCCGCTGTATACTGGGTGAATTAATCGGCGAATATCGTGTTTTCCTTTAGGCCATGAGCTTAATTTGGTACCAACTCTCAATCGCAGATTTGCAACTCAGGTGGAAGGCCTCTCCCGCTATCGACCCACAAACATTGATCAGGTCATGTTTTAAATGGAGTCATATGTCAACAAAGCATTACTAGATATGTGCAAATGGGTTGTAATTGATTTATTTCCCACAGATTGCGCAGACTTCATTGCTGATTACAGTTGTAACTGATAACAATTCATACGTTTCATTTTCCTGAAATTGAGGAAAGTAAACAAAAGTACACGTGCCCTCATTCACTTACACAGTTAAAGTATCCTCATGGTGTCGCTATCATCAATAACTGGCTTCCTTGTCACCTTCGAGGTCAGACCCGTGAAGATCCGGGTTAGAATTGATCTTCGGCAACCCATGCTTGTCGCAAGAGGCGACTAAAGGGATCGGGTGGTCAGGTTCGCTGACATGGTTGACACATGTCATCGTATCTCAACTGCGTAAATCGATGCTCATGCTGTTAATTACTGGATTGTCTGGTCCAGATTCGATTATTTACAGACCACCGCTATACAGCTGGAATATTGCTGAGTGCGGCGTTAAACGACAAACAGACTTTCGAGGCCAAACTTTGAAATACACATTCACTGTATAAAACATGACAAACAACATCAATACCGATAACTTGGGTTGTATGTCGATAAATTCCATAAACATTTGCATAAAAATACATATACATGTAATTCACTCTTGTGTATTGAGTTTTAAAAATCATTTACATGTATAAAAAGATAATTCTTTTATTAGAAGGTTTAATTTGGTCATTGTATACAAGCAAGAAAAGAACTTGTTATGTTCAAATTGTAATGAAAAAATGTAAGTATAGCCACAGTCTTCATAAGCAGATGAACATCAACAAAATTAAACTACTATAATCCTCAAATAATTAAAAATAATTTTGTAATCACATTTCAGATACAGACATGACAGATACAGATAATCAGGATTATGAGACTTTTCTTATGCCAACAATATTTTTGGCCACTCCCAAAGTTTCCTGCTTTTTTAAGGCTATCGGGATGTAAGTACTTCTTTTGGAGCTCAGGCCAAAATAGCAACAACATCTTATAAATGATGCATTTGTTTATTGCAGCAGTTGTCATCAAATACAAACAAGTGTGAGTGAGTGAGTTTAGTCTAATCCCAACAAGGACAAAGGGAGGCAAGTGATGTAGTCCTCACCCTGTGAAAACCTTGGACATCATGCCATCAGAGTATGAGCGAGTGAGTGAGAATAGTTTTATGCCGCACTCAGCAATATTCCAGCTATATGGCGGTGGTCTGGAAATAATCGAGTCTGGATCAGACAATCCGGTGATCGACAGCATGAACATCGATCTACGCAATTGGGATGAGATGTGTCAACCAAGTTAGCGAGCCTGACCACTCGATCCCGTTAGTCACCTCTTACGACAAGCATGGGTTACTGAAGATCAATTCTAACCCGGATTTTCACGGTATCAAAGCACGAAGGGAGTATAGCTAGGGCGAATCTTGTATTCAATCAAAGAAAATAGGATACTGTAACGTCAAAGGGAGGCAACTCAGGGCTAAAGGTGTCTTGGAGAGAGATGACAAAGTGTACCTTTAATTGTTTGCTGAAAGTTGGGCTTTATTTTGAGGTATGAGAGAGTTTGAGTCACTTTGCGAGGGCATATGTTTATAGCAACTATAATAACATATGTGAACTTTGTACCAGAACAGACACTAAAACCTTTGCATGTTCTTATTTTTAGAACTGACATTCATATTCAGAATAATCGGACGAGGTGCAACTGTGACGTCAAACAGGCCACAAGGGTCAACACTCGGGTCATTATAAACCGCGAGTACCACCTCGAGCAGCTCAGATATGTAGCGAGTATTGCTGGGGGCCAACATCGATCAACCTACATACTGGAGGGAGATCGTGGGCAGCGAGTCCAGATAACGCCCACCCTGGTCAAAGTCCACCATGTCAAACCTGTTGTGACGTCATGTGACTTTGACTCTCTGATCCAACAGCACGTAAGCCGATTGTGTTGAAGGGTGCCTGGTCTCCATAATACCCTGTTATTATATACCACCTGTGCATCATAATCATTATAGTAATAATAATTAATTTATAAAGCGCCTAATATCCACCTCAGTGGCGCTGTAACAATATTGGGGGAGGAAATAGTTCATATAGCTTTGACAAAAAGGCATCAGTGAACAGATGAGTCTTTAGCAGAGAAAGTATCTTTCAATGGAGTGTTCCTGATTTCCTTAGGAAGAGAGTTCCACAGTTCAGGGCTGGCGAAGGAGAAGGCTCGGTCAGACAGTTGGTTTGGAGATCTGTGTTGGATGAGGAGAGAGTCAGAGGAGGATCGGAGACTTCGCTGGGGTACAACGAGTTGTTGGAGATAATCTGGAAAGTTATCGTTGTAGAGGCAGTCATGAGTCAGAATGAGGATTTTGAAGGAAATTCTTGCATGGGGAGCCCAGTGTTTAGAGACTATAGTACTGGGGTGACATGGTCATGACGAGGAGTGTCGGTGATACATCTGGCAGCGGAATTTTGGATTCTTTGTAGTTTCTGGAGTGGTTTAGTAGAGAGGTTGGCATAAAGTGAATTGCAGTAGTCGAGTTAAGAAGTGACAAGACAGTGCATCAGAAGTTTACAGGTGTCAGTATCAAGGTAGTGGCGGACTTTGATGACATTGTGGATGTTGTAGTAGCAGGCTCTACTGATGGAGGTGATGTGTGCATCCATGGACATGTTGGAATCAAGGATGACACCAAGATTCATGGCATTCTCTGATCATCCTCGTGGGTCTAGGTGATTATACTGAGTGACTGAGTTTGGATTTACGCCGCTTTTAGCAATATTCCAGCAACATCACGGCGGGGGACACCAGAAATGGGCTTCACACATTGTACCCATGTGGGGATTCGAACTCGGGTCTTCGGCGTGACGAGCCAACGCTTTAACCACTAGGCTACCCCACCGCCCCGTAGGTCATTATAGGTCCATTCGATTGAGATATATACCCTGGGCCCATTTGTCGCTATTGTTTCGGGTGGATAGAAGCTGTATCGATTCTGTTACTCGCACGGCAAATGCTTTTAAGTATTTGGAGGTGATTTCATTGGATTAATGGTTTTAGATGTGCGTCAATTTATTACTATTACTAATTATTTACTATACCAGAGAGGAGGTTTTCCCAATTAGATACGCCACACCACACCACAACCCCACGTTACACAACACAACAACTCCACACAGCATCACACAGAGACTTGCGGGCGAGTTCCTACCAAACTACAATGATCGTGAAGGCGGCGTTAAACCCGATTTCACCCCATCTATTCCTGTACAACCCCAACACCCCAACGTCTGTTACAATGCAACAGTGACATCAGACCCGTGAAGATCAGAATTAGAATTGATCTTCAGCAAACTTGCTAGTCGTAAGAGGCGACTAACGGGATCGGGTTGACTGTTGACTCAGTTGACACATGTCATCGTGTCCCAATTGCGTAGATAGATAGTCATGATGGTGATCACTGGATCGTCTGGTCGATTGTTCTACAGACCGCGGCGTTAAACAACAAACAAACAAACCTTCGAGGTCAAAACTTAAACTAAACACTCACTGTATAAAACATAACAAACAATATTGGCGTAAAACAACAAACAAACAAACACAGCGACATCTCATTAAATTTGTTTCATGTCCTTAAAGGCACACTTTCGTGTGATACACTAACTAACTAACTGAGTTTGGTTTTACGCCGCTTTTAGCAATATTCCAGCAACATCACGGCGGGGGACATCAGTAATGGGCTTCACACAATGTACAAATGTGGGGATTCGAACCCGGGTCTTCGGCGTGACGAGCGAACGCTTTAACCACTAGGCTACCCCACCGCCCCTGGTGTGATACAAAGTATCCCAGTCTGAAATATACCCTAATAACACAGTGACACTGTTTCAGTTTCAGACCTGAATACATCACGGCTGGAACAGACACTTGACTTCCAGTCATCTGACCTTTACCCCAACCTTTGACCGAACAATGTCTATAAGTCATATCTTTAACAGTAACCGTTATGATTGAGTGGGTGAGTGAGGGTGCATGAGTGTGAAATGGCGAGAGAATGAGTCCGTGCGGAAGGAGGGTGGGCTGATGGGTGCGTGTTGGAGTAACTGAGTAAGTCATTCTAGAAATACCGCTTAACGCTGTATCAGCAACCCTGCAGCACGCGGCGATCTGAGAATAGATACTCAGAGGAAGTATGAATTATCACCGGCGTTTGGCAACGCCTACAGCCGCAGTAGGAGTGTCATCACCAACAGTTCAACATTCGTACAAACACTTCTACTCCTATCACAGTGACATCTCAGGTCGGGCAAAGTGACACTCAGAGGAAAGGACATCCTTTGGTTGAGCTCTGTAACGATCAGAATTACAGCAACTGAGTTGAAATGTGTGTGCTCATAAATGAAAGCCTAGAAAACGCTATCAACCAAGGAAGCATTGTGGAAACTTACTTGACAGAAAGTGAACATTATTCATCTTTCGGTTTTTAAGAAACGACTATTTGTATCTTTTAGACATGTAACAGTTCTTTGGCGAGGTCTCATGTTTACTGCAGTGGTAAACGATGTGTGCCACTGTCCTTAAAATAAGGCGGTGGGATAGCCTAGTGGTTAAAGCGTTCGCCCCGCACGCTGAAGACCCGGGTTCGATACCCCACAAGGGTACAATGTGTGAAGCCCATTTCTGGTGTCCCCCGCCGTGATATCGCTGTAATATTGCTAAAAACGGCGCAAAACTAAACTTACTCACTCACTCACTCCACCTAAACAAACACTGTGGTCCCAGTGTTTGTCCTAATGGCTGCTGGCGGCCAGTTTGTGTGCCATGTTATCTACCACTGGTTTGTATTAAGTTCCCCAACCTCCCTGATGTTACACCCATTATACCGCCATATCTTAGGTTGGTTATCTTTTACACCGTTGTCATTATACAGCCTTAATTTATGTTGGATGTCTTTTTAGCTGTTGTCAATATACAGTCTAATTTATGTTGGCTGTCTTTTAAGCCGTTGTCAATATACTGCCTTAATATATGTTGGCTGCCTTTTTAGCCGTGTCAATATACAGCCTTGTCTTTAGGTTGATTGTCTCTTACGCCGTTGTCAATATACAGCCTTGTATTTATATTTCCTGCATCTTTCCCAGAGTTGAATAAACGTCTAATTTACGTTACCGGATTGTTGGATATACTGGGTATAGTGAGAATTAATATATGTTTAGATTAACCGTGTCAATATACAGCCTTGTATTTATATTTCCTGCATCTTTCCCAGAGTTGAAAAAACGGAACGTACCGGATTGTTGGAATCCTGGGTGAGTGAGAATATAGATTGTGTTGTGATGTGGCACTCAGCGCGGTCCTGAGAGGACCTTGACTGAATTATTTCTGCTGCAGATGAGAATGTTTGGGGATTTTTGCTTCGTATTATTTGCGAACAGTATTCATAGGTGAGTGAGTTGAGTTGAAAGCGTGGAACAGTACTCGATAACAGTACTCAGTAACATCACTAAGTGGCCGCTTGATGTGGGAGGGATGTCCGGAGTAAAGGTCATAAGATCTGCACGTCTACGTCAATTTACTAGGAAACCGTATTTCTGTACTGTTTCCTAATGGCGGGAGCGGTGGGGTAGCCTAGTGGTTAAAGCGTTCGCTCGTCATGCCGAAGACCCGGGTTCGATTCCCAACATGGGTACACTTTCTGGTGTCCCCCGCCGTGATATTGCTGGAATATTGCTAAAACGGCGTAAAACTAACCTCACTCCCTTTAATAGGTAACCGTATTTCTGTAAGTTGCTTCCTAAAGGCGGGAGCCGTGGGGTAGCCTAGTGGTTAAAGCGTTCGGAGACTAGGGTTCGATTCCCTATTTGAATACAATGTATGAAGCCCATTTCTAGCGTATCCCGCTATTTATTGCTGAAATTATGCTAAAAACGGCGTAAAACTAAACTCACTCACTACTATATCCCATTTTGATTTAAGACTTGACGTGCACAATGTTCCTGCCGGATCCCCGGATCCAATCTCCTGGTGATCTGACGACACATGCTAAATGTTGCAACACGGTTCATTTCATAAGATGTTTGACGACAAATACGAGTACGTGTGTATTAGACTGGAAATCATACCGACGAAAAGTTTCGTTTCCGCTGTTACGCTCATCAATGGCGCGCAAAAAACCCTCTCGATGATCCAGTCCGAAATGTACACGGACAACTGCATGGGGAATACAAGTACACACACGTGAAAGCAGGTGTACCAGTATCAGGAATCAAAGAGTGTTGCAGTTTACGCAGGATTACGGTTCAAATACATCAGGTTGGGGTTGTTTTAGGGTGTGTTCGAATGGGGCCGGTAGCTGTGCGTAGAGACCTGTAAGTATCCAACCCGTTTATAGGGAGCAGCAGTGTACATATATCGTACGTGAATCTTTAAAAAACTTTTGATATTTCTTTCTTGATATTATTTATAAACAAATGTTTCTGAAGCTAAGTGACTCGGTCTATATCATAAATTAATTTATGGACGATTACCAAGTGACCTAAAGTCTAAAAGTTCTTGACATATGTTTCAGATTGAGATATGCGATAATATTTTTGCATGATAATTTAATAACGTTTGGTTTTTTAGCCCGCCCGCTCTTTTGCTGGTTGAGGTCGGAAATGAAAAGCACTGAAATAAAATACGAACAACCTTATAATGCTGATAGACCAATGTTATTAATCGCATCTACACATGGACCACATTGGAACCAACCCAGTGTTATATTTAGCCTAAGGGTGTTGAATGGTACAGCCACCAATCTGCTGGCAAGCCAAAGGCGTGAACTGGTGTAAGGGAGATAATCCTTTAACAGTTTGCCAAACGATTCGTGCCCGGATAGGACAGAGTGGGAGTCAAAGGTTGTGAAAACTGACCAGATGCGAGCTGTACAAGTAAATATTTTGGACGGGACACTTTCTTAATAAAAGGTAAATTAGTCACTGCATAACAAAAAGAGGGAAACGAAAAGAAATATATGAAGGCATGGTAAAAGACGAAGGATGGGTAGAATCATATCTGGTATTATTTTCGTGCTATTTAAACATGTTATTTTAGAATCTAATGGGTAAATTAATAAAGACATAAAATAACGAAAAATAACAACAAATTTGGTGAAAAATCAGGAGAAATGAAAACGCACGAAAAAATCTTCAAGTTGGGGATGCTTTGAAGTAACCCAGGAGTTACTTCCCTTTCCATGTCAATCGGACTGTGGTTTTGAGTTTTAACCATTTGCAAGTAGTCTTATCAGGTTGTTGGTATTTATATCATCTACGCAGGTATAATCTATACCCGGCTATTGTGTTCGTCAAGTTCCCACTTTATCTGGTTCGTGGGGTCCCCAAGGGTCCTCACTTCTTTCTCTGTGAGTAGATGCTAGGTAATATTTAATGGTCTCTGCTGTGAGGACCCAAAACAAACCTTTGAGACCTTCAACACATTTTCACAGCTCTTTACGTGAAGAATGTTTCTTTTTGATGTTACTGATTAACATGATGTTATTCTTTTCTGGTATTTTGTGGAATAAATTGAGATGGGTTTTGGGATTCAGATTGCACAAAACTGGCAGGTGCAAGGGAGACAACTCATCCGATGAGATTTTACATCGCGCTCACTGGAATCAAACCGGTTGGGTTTAAATTTGTTGGTTGGTTTGTTGTTTAACGCTGCACGCAGCAGTAGTCCAGCTATATGGCAGTGGTCTGTAAATAATCGAGTCTGGACCAGAAAATCCAGTCAGCTTTAAAATGTTTTTTCCTGAAAAAGTTTATTTCAAACTTTTCATTGGGAAGTTAATGAAATTGAACTAATAAATTTAGTATTCTGACAAATATTTTATAACATACTCAAGCAATGACAAAATAGCTCTGGCTGAGGAGAAAGCTCACTTGTATCATCTTTCGCAGATGGAATCTTAAAATACTCGTAAATTGTCCTTGAAGTGTTACCACCCATGATGGCATCAAAGTAGCATGAGAGTTATCCACTTTTCATAGCAAGGGAGAATACTCTCGAAATAATAAATCCATCACATACCACATGTTAAAAACATCGCCGAAACAATTAGGTGTAGGCACGTGTCTTGGGTGCCTAATGGCAAGTACGCTACTGGATGCATCGATCTTCGCAATTGGGATACGATAACATGTGTCAACCATGTCAACAAGCCTGACCATCGTACCCCTTTGGTTACCTCTCACAAGTATGGGTTGCTGAAGACCAATTCTAACCCAGGTCAGGGGCGGATCATGCAGATCATGCAAATGCAGGTATTTAGAAGACGCGGTACGCGTAGAGTGGGTATTGTGTTAAGGGCCTATTGGGTGATTGAAAGAGGCCTACTCTCGCGCTAGAGGGTAGGACAAAATCCCACCCGGACAAAATGTCTGCACTCCCAACAGTGTGAAAAATGGCATACAATATATTTTGAAAATAGATATAATTTATATTTTTCTTCATAAATAGCAGGATCATAAGTACTGATAACCTCTCATAATATAATGCATCATCCTGGTACATATTCATGGTACATGTAATCTTACCTAAAGCATCATTCTAGAACATCAGCATCTTTGTACATCTTAACTGATGTATGACTGGGTGACAATGAGATGTAACAAGAACCGGATTCCCCATTGTCAGCGATGTCTTCATGGACCCACGACATTCTAATGCAATTTTCCTTGAACATTCCCTCCTAAAAATTTGAATCCTTGACACACACACCCCACCCCGACCCCTTTTTATTCAGCATCTTAGCTTTTAAAGCATCACTATGTTTTATCAGTGTGTAGTCTTTCTGTAGGGCGCCACTGGGCAGGCAATAACCTGGATATTAGGCGCTATTCAAGTCATTCATTCATTCATTCATTCATTCATTCTATACTATATTCTTATTTGTAACTCGGCTCGTCACGCTGACGACCCTGGTTCGAATTTGAAAGGAGTGAGTGTGACATGTTATCAATAAAAACTTGCTTCCAACAATGTCGGGGGGATAACATTTCACGTGCATTGTGCCCCATTGCAGGTGAATATCTCCACACACAAACCATGCTATACAGCAAGATGCAAAATGTTCGTAAATCACCCCGAAAAATGGTCTGTTTTCATAATTCACAGGATTAAAGGTCTATGAATTAAGCATTGCTTAATTAATTTCTATATGTATATATCGACATATTTTTTTATGTAATGGACGATGTGCATATAATCTCAGTAACGTTCTTGTTCAGTTCTTCGGGGGATTTCATTGTGCGTTGTTCTTTTTTGTTTGCTTCATTCTTTTGTTCGTTTGTTTGTTTTGTTTATATACTGAGGGAAACAAATAATGGAACACCACTTCATGGCAGTGTTCCTTTAATTTTTTTCATAGATTTCCTCCCACAGCGCTATTCAAAGCTGGTGAGGAAAACTGGATTACATTAAAGGAACACTTGAATTTTCCTGCGTTCCTTTATTTGTTTCTCTCAGTATATATTACGTGGGAAAGCGTAGCGTATTTACATCCTTACAAGGTATCCATCTGGATTTTTAAGAATCCCACGCGGGGCGCATGGATATATTTGTGTATACATGCCAACTCTATAGCTATATAATGCAAGGTAAGCCTCCGTTTAAGAACAGATAACGATTGCCAGAACAAAACAGAACTTTTATTACGCTCAGGCCGGGACACTCGGCATAAGAGGTACAAATATACAGTTGAGAATACATGGGATGGCGGGATGGTTTACAGGGAAGATTTACAGTTTTCATGATGGTACTACAACTATACACTTGAGAATACATGGGATGGCGGGATGGTTTACAGGGAAGATTTACAGTTTTCATGGTGGTATTACAAAATATACATAGTTTTTATAACACTAATTCGTTCACAGTTAAACAATTCGTTAAATTTTAACACATTGGGTTTTTAACATAATGGTTTGGGATATAAGATGTTTTAAGAAATAGCAGAGAAACATGTACTGAAAGCCATCGCCAACACCACACGTGTCGCAGAGGTAACACATTCTTTTTTTGGGTGGAATTCGTGCCACCTACCTACTTCTATAGGTAAACGATGGCAGGAAGTTCTGAACAAGAGAAATTTAAGAGCCAAGGAGAAAGGGATATACAGTACAACCAGAAATTATTGAGAATTTAAAGATTGTAAATTTTTCTTTTTTTTCACTCATTACTCACGTATTAAATGTGAATATTAGCAGAACATAACTCAAGATTCAAAGACAGGTGAACAGTTAGTATTTTGTCAAGTCACCATGGGCAGTAATGCAGGCTTCAATGCGGCGGGGCATACTACTGATCAAAGAAGTTAGAAAGTCGTGGTCCATGCTGTCCCAATTAATATCGGACCACCTCTTCTTTCATTTCAGCAATATTTGTCAGATTTTTCTTATTGACACTTTCCTTCATAAGTCCCCAAACATTTTCTATTGGATTTAGGTCAGGGCCTATCTAACAATGTCATATTTTGGGTCCGAAACCAGGCCTGTGAATGTCCCTCGAGAATATCTGTGTACCGCACACTGTTCATATTCCCTTCAAATACACAGAGGGGCGTTGCCCCTAACACAGATATACCATCCACCACGTTAAATTTCGGACTGTACTTTGGGCGCTGATACAAAGGTTTTTCAGTTTGTTTGGTCCAGAATTTCAGTGTATCAGGAAACAGCCATACAGAACTTTCATCTGAGAAAATCACATTGTCCCAGTTAAAATGTCTATGCTGTAAGCACCAGTTCAACCTTCGCTCCTTTTGTTCAGGTTTCATGATCGGTAATGGATCAATTCCTCGACTTTTCTGCCAACCTATTGCATGCAGCTCAGTTCTAAATGTCTCCTTACAGACAACCACAGTTCCTCTATCAATCATATCCAGCCTTTAGTTTTCTAAACTCCTTGGTTCGTTTTTAGAAACAAGAATACCAAGCCGCCTCCTGTCACCGACAGTCAATTTTCTGGGCCTACCTGCGCCTCCCTAGTGCCCAATGCCATATCCATTTGCAATATTTTTCAAAACACGATAAACAGTGGACAAAGGGATGCCTGTTCTACTTGAAATCACTTTAGCTGATCTGATGTCCTTGTTATAATACTCCAAAATCAACTTCCTCTTCTCTAAATCATCCATACTGAGGATCACTGAAAATGTCGTCTGCTAGCAAGTAAACAAAGGGGGATAACTCTTCACAAACTAATGAAAAAGGATGGGCGCAAATAGGCCTCTTATTGGCCCATGTCGCCCTAAAACTATAAAACCAACCAACCGTGAAAAAGGATTAACGGAGTTGTCTCTCTTGAATGAAACCAATCACTTGATAGCTGGTCAAGGTTGTTTATACTAGAAATCTAATTAAAGATATTCCTAAAATTCTCAATAATTTCTAGTCATACTATATGTGAGCTATTTTTCAAGGACATATTCAGTTTTGAATACGCGATACGTGGTACCCTTAGAAGAATTTGAAATCTCTGTGTGCCATGTTTGAGTTGCTATATCATGTAACCATAAGGAGATAATAGTTATAATTTCAATTGGGAAAGACAGCTTGTTGACTTAGCCAGTGGAAGGTATAGCCAGTTTCATTAAAAACGGCTTCCACAGATTTTATCCATGGTAATCTGAACTGTTGTCATGGCGACTTCGAAGAAACTGTGTGAAAATGAAAGAAAATATACCTTTATAATGTTTATCCTTTTAATGTACTTACATGTATATAAGTAGCAGAGCAAGGAGGTATAAAATGAAACAAAGAATATATGGCTGTGCAAAGTAAATGTCTTTAACATGGGTATTATTGTTGTGGTTTTTACAGCACACGTGTAGTGTTTCGTCGACTTTTTCTGACTGGCAACGTTTCGATAACTTTCTGCCCAACAGTTTACTTGCAAACATCAAAGTGGAAGTCAGTTTGTAACTTTATGCTTGTGAGAAACGATATATCCAAAACGTTTTCTTTGTGTTTTATGTATTTATTTGCAAATAATATTTTTTATGAGATTCTTAGAACACGCTACAAGGGCGACTAACAGAGTAAATTCGCATATATGCCTAAGACATAAATTTTATGACCATTCCAAACAATTAATTCTTGTTTCTTTCAGAACGTTTTTTTGTTCTCTCTTATCGGTTTGACATACTCGTCTTCTGGAGTTATCTCCCTCTGATGGCCTGCTCCCGTCGGGACCTACTCGTGTTGTTCCGGGACAATCCGAATAACAGGTTACGGAAAGTGGCGAGTGGTGACGAATGCTCCCCTCACTGTGAATCTTTTTTAATTCTGGCTGATTGATTCACCTGTTTCCTGCTTGCAAAAATCGAATCTGCTGTAAGTCTATTAATTACAGACCCGGGTTCGATTCCCAACATGTGTACAATGTGTGAAGCCCATTTCTGCTGTCCTCCGCCGTGATATTGCTGGAATATTGCTAAAAGCAATCAAAACTATAATCACTCACTCACTCCATTTAGTCGCCTACCTTTGAGAAGCATATACCTGTGAAGATCCGTGTTAGAATTGATCTTCAGTAACCCATGCTTATCTCCACCCGTGAAAATCCGTGTTAGAATTGATCTTCAGTAACCCATGCTTATCTCCACCCCTGAGGATCCGTATTAGAATTGATCTTCAGTAACCCATGCTTATCTCCACCCGTGAAGATCCGTATTAGAATTGATCTTCAGTAACCCATGCTTGTCTCCACCCGTGAAAATCCGTATTAGAATTGATCTTCAGTAACCCATGCTTGTCTCCACCCGTGAAGATCCGTATTAGAATTGATCTTCAGTAACCCATGCTTATCTCCACCCGTGAAGATTCGTGTTAGAATTGATCTTCAGTAACCCAGGCTTGTCGTAAGAGGCGACTAAAGGGATCGGGTGGTCAGGCTCGCTGACTTGGTTGACACACGTCATCGTATCCCAATTGCGTAGATCTATGTTCATGCTGTTGATCACTGGATTGACTGGATTATTTACAGCCCGCCTACATGTAGCTGGAATAAAATGAGCGCGGCGTAAAACTAAACTCACTCACTCATTCACTCGAGAAACATGGTTTACTTAAGCCAGTTCGTACCCGGTGTTGTATTTGGGGCAGTGTTATTCATTGTAGAACAGTGTTGTATCTGTCTTTTACTTTGTTTCAGTCACGATTCAATGATGAACTCGTTACTAAATTATATTCAGGTTGAGCCTGAAAATTCCTAAGCCTATTCCGGAATATTCCAGTTTTGCCTGACCCAGATGAATCCTTTATGGATTTCCACTTAGCATATCGGTTTATCGTGGAGATAATAATAATAATAATAAGTCATCTTCTACAGCACACAGTCCCCAAACACCAAGTGTTTGTTCGCGGCGCTTAATCAGAATCTGATTATTAATATATTACCCCGGATAACCCAAGCTTCCTGTAAAGCGCAAGAAGGTTATAGTCACATGACTTTATCCAACCGGGTACCCATTTTCTGCAGGGTGAACAGATGCAATTTTGAACAAACTCACTTGCCAACTGATTCGTGACCCGAGCGCTGTGCACAGGACCGCACTGGAAATCATTACGAAAAAATAATGCTTTCTTTGATGACAGTATTATGTTCTAAATCAGTAACCGCAGAGAAGGACTTGGTGAACTGGGTGACCTTGGACACGAACTATATAAGCCAAAAGAAAAACGTTTTCTTGTTGTCAATTTCTTTTATTACCATATTGATTACACATGGCCTTAAATCATGTAGAGGTTTGCTTGCATAACGATTCAATCTCATACCATGACGCATGAATCAAACGTTGAGTTACTTTGGTTAAATAAGATAATACAACAAGTAGTTTCCAATACGTCAATAGTCACAGTTCAATAAGACTATATGATTGGAATTAGCTTGTAAGTCAAAATCAGCTATTCAAGCGAAAAGAAAGGTTACTCACTAACATTTCTGGTTTACAGACAGTTTGAGTTTGTGAGTGAGTTTAGTTTTACGCCGCTTTTAGCAATATTCCAGTAATATAATCAGTAATGTTTACCGACCCCGCCATACAGCTGGAATATTGCTGAGTGGGGCGTAAACAACAAACAAACAAACAAACAATACATGCTGTTTTCCTATTTCTAAGAATTTATAACCCGTGAAGATCCGGGTTAGAATTGATCTTCTATAATCCATGCTTATCGTAAGAGCCGACTAACGGGATCGGGTGGGCAGGCTCGCTAACGTGGTTGACACATGTCATCGTATCCCGCTCATGCTGTTGATCACTGGATTGTCTGGTCCAGACTCGATTATTTACAGACCGCTGTCATATAGCTGAAATATTGCTGAGTGGGGCGTAAAACAACAAACAAACAATGTATGCTGTTTTCCTATTTCTAAGAATGTATTAGGTAACCAAACGAACATTAAAAACTGAAATGAAATCCAAACAACTTGCAGTGTCTCAAAAAAGTATACCGATGAACATACAATTCAGTTTCAGTCACCTTGAAGTTCACTGAGAAGTCAGCCATGCTGCCAATTAATAAATAGATGTATACTCAAATAGCTGCAAACATATCGATCATATTGGCTTGTTCCTCCATTCTACTAACGACAACCATCGGGTACACAACTGTTCAGAAGACGCTACAGCACCTGAGGAGAAATTCATCTTCATGTGTCCAAGTATGAAAAACATTATTTCTTGCATATTATTTTTCTGCAGTTCCATCGTGACAGCTGAAACGTGCAATAAATGCACATCTAAGGCTGTAGACAGCCTAAACGGCGTGTCCTTTCCTCGATGGCGCCTATGGCAGATCGAAGACGTACGAGAACGGGTCGCCTGTTTCCTCCTGTGTGTTCAGGATCCAAGCTGTTCCAGTTTTCAGTACAACCGAAGAGACAATATCTGTATTGGGTTCCATGTTCTCCTTGGCAACCTACTGCTGACGAATTATACATATGACATCTATGTGGAGACTCACGTACTGTGTAGACGTAAGTATGCACCTATGTTACCATCGTCATTCAACTTTTAGGCTGTTGTCCCTTTCTTAGATCCAGATGCTATTTTGCTGAATACGACAGAGATCCTGCCGAGTTCCTGGGCCCCTGCATTCTCTTCCCTCAGAGGCTACTTGTCATATCTTCCTACGAACCTCTGTTCTAATACGGCCCTTTCATAGTGCGAGTGTTCAGGATTCGTCATTGGTTGCAATCAGATTTAGTTGTGCAATCAGCGACGTTGTTTCAAAAGTGATCATTCGCAAGGCCTCGGTAATTTCCGTATGCTTCGGGAAAACTAGAACCTCTTCCCCTGCGCGATGCGCAAACGTTTCTTCTAGACAGAACTCAGTCATGTAATGGCGGATCAATGGCATCTCCATCGCCCTCGTTGACAACGGACAAGCTAGGAATTTGTGGCCCCACATTTGTTTGTATTAGTCAAGCTGGATCTAAGTCGACGTAACACGTGTTCTGATACAAGTCGTATCATCGGGATTGCTTCTGTTCCAATGTACCGAGTTATCATCAACAGTATTCTGGTCATATCATGGCGTGCCGGCTCAGTACCCGCGAAGGTCCAAGTTAGAATTGATCTTCACTAACCCATGCTTGTCGTAAGTGAGTGAGTGAGTTTAGTTTTACGCCGCACTCAGCAATATTCCAGCTATATGGAGGCGGTCTGTAAATAATGGAGTCTGGACCAGACAATCCAGTGATCAACAGCATGAGCATCGATCTGCGCAATTGGGAACCGATTACATGTGTCAACCAAGTCAGCGAGCCTGACCACCCGATCCCGTTAGTCGCCTCTTACGACAAGCATAGTCGCCTTTTGTGGCAAGCGTGGGTTGCTGAAGATCAATTCTACCCCGGATCTTCACGGGCTGCTTGTCGTAAGAGGCGACTAACGGGATCGGGTGGTCAGGCTCGCTGTCTTGGGTGAAACATCTTATCACATCCCAATTGCGCAGATCGAGTCACATGACGTTGATCTCTGGATTGTCTGGTCCAGACTCGATTATTTACGGACAGCTGCCATATAGCTGGAATACTGCTGACTGCGACGTTAAATAACAACCAAACCAAACCAAAGCCAGCTCAGTGGCAGAACCTGATATGACTAAGGGAGGCAACTCTGCAAAGATTGGGGCAGTTCTTGAGAGATCGAAGCCTACTTTCCCACAGCATCTGTAGATTTAAGTGTGAATTCCCGACTTCACTCTAAAAGTTAACGTGAAATAAGGCATTGTGAATCTGCAAAGAGGTGTGATATAATTAACATTTGTATTCTAAAATTAAAGTTTATAAATCAATACAAACCAGTACAGAGGAATTTTCAGTCCAGATTCAGTAGCAGTAAAAAGATAAAGGAAAATAATCGCATTCACATTGTGGCAACAGCGGTCAGGTTTTTAGAACTGGCCAAGGTTGAGAAACCATAGAGAAACGTTATCTATCTACAACTGCTGTTTTGCTTGAAGTGTTCGAAGAAATATGAGATGCCTAAGGCAAGACTAGCACTCCCGCTCCTTATACATATATAATAGAGAGCTTCCAGAACCTTCTCGAGCGCCCTGGGTCAGCCCATCACCAATCCATGTATGGTATGATATTATCCGCACCCCGTCGCACTCAAAGCAAATCTCCAAGGAGTAGCAGTGCGACCTACTATAAATGTTGCATTTACTCTGGGCTCGTTGTACATTCCGCCATCATCAGCTCTTCATCAGGCTGATCTTCCAACTTTCTGTAATCAACTCCACAAACCTTGGGAAATGTTGGGTGATTTAAATGGCTACAACCAACTCTTGGGGTGGGGTGGGGTGGGGTGGGTGTGTGTGTGTGTGTGTGTGTGTGTGTGTGTGTGTTTGGTACATCTACAAACGCTAAAGGTAAAATACAGTAGGATTTCATTTCAAACTAATGATTTATTCACGTATAATGATGGTTCAAACACTCATTTACATCCCGGTCCAGGTACTTTTTTAGCTCTCGATTTGTCAGTTACAGACTCAAACCTACTGAATGAATTTGAATGGCCAGTCTGTGGACTTGGCCATTTTCTACAATATCAAAACCTGTGGCCCCATCTGATGTTCCCTCATCCTCAAGATGGTATTTTTAAAAAGCCAGGACCGCCTCCGTGTCGTAGTGGTTAGAGCGTCCGTCTGGAGAGCGGAATTCGCGGGTTCGATCCCCGACAGCGTCAGACCAAACGACGTTAAAATATGGTACTTGTTGGTCCCTGCCTGGCGCTCGGAATTAATGGGTACAACAAGGACAGGTCGGCTCGGAGTCAGTATAATGTGTCTGAGTGGGGTATTCATGCTTCACTGCGGCATGGTATCTCAGTGAGCTAGCGCTATGAAACACACGCATGCTCGTCGTCATATGAGCGAAATATTCTCAAGCACGACGTAAAACCCAATTTCACCTCACCTTTAAAAAGCTAGCTCCTCTTTATATGAAACGCTGTGTAATATACTGGATCCTGAACTCTTCATGTTCATGTACATTCCTGATGCAATAAAATGGTGTTTTTTTCTGATGAACTGAATAATTAAGCTGACAAGTATATACCAAAGTTCTCTGCAACTGCACACATACAAAAAGCATGGTTCAACGATGACTGTAAATGACGTTATAAAGGCAAGAGAAATGGCTGAACACTATTTCTGCCTTCATCCTAATGTCCACATATACAATTTAAAAAAAGTAAACACTAATCAAAAATGAGTTCACGTACGCAAATGTCAGATGTATGGAACATGATCCAGTTGAAAGTTCTGAGTCTAGCAGGAACCATTCTAAAGACGGGGACCAGTTATTGACCAATAAATCTGATACTGCTAATATTCTTGGAGAAACTTTGGCCAAACATTCTTCCTCATCTAATCATATACCTCACTTCGAAAACTATCAAAAACTGCAAGAAGAGAAATCAAACGATTTCAATTCAAATAATGGGGAAGACTACAATGAAATATTTATATTCATGAGCTCGATGCTGCTTTTTTAACAAACTCACTATAGCGCTACATGATCTGATACCATGCATTAACATGTATCGACATGCATTATCATTATCCTGAAACACCTACCAGAATTATGTTAAGAGATCCTTTCAAATATTTCGACATCTGATGTCAGGAAACTCCCTTCTTCGTCATGTGATGATATAATCGTCCCAAACCTGACCTTACCGGTCGTACACATTATCGACCAATTCACTAACAAGCTATGTTTGCAAAACCTGGAAACGCATGATTAACAATCGATTAGTTTCATACATGGAAACCAACAATCTATACAAGTACTGATATACACTGTGGTTTCAGTAAAAAGTTCTATCGATCATTTAGCGTGTTTAGAATGATTTGTCGAAAATGCCTTCGACATAACATACAGCATGGAAAATATATCTTTTTGTCATTTAAAAACGTGTGAAAAGGGGAGTTACACGATTTTGCCTCCTTTTATAGCCAAGTTTATGAGAGGCAGTCCGCGTGGGTTCACCCTGTCTAAAAATTACAGTTAGGATCAGGGTGTCCCACAAGGCAGTGTTTTGTCTGTGACATTATTTTGCGTAAAGTACAAAAAAATTCAAAGGTTTTACAAGATTCAATTGATGGATCCTTGTGGAAGATTTTAATGCTTTTTGTTGTGGTAAAACCATGCATACTATCAGACGGCAACTAGACTAGTGTAACATTCAGAAATGGTGTTAAAATGGATTAAAATGTTCAAAATCTGAAATAAATTGCAAACCCTTTTGAAGACATTGAATATAAACCACACAAACACCAAGATGGTGCGCATATTAAAGTTGCAAAAGAAGCCAATTCTATGTATAAATGTTGATGTCTGCAGGCTCCTGACAGTGCTCACATGCAGTGACAGTGCTCATCATATTTAATGTTTCAAACTCAAAGTGGAGACGG